>NC_060269.1:1494228-1521923 GCF_021613505.1 Equus quagga | reverse complement strand
GTTGTTTGAGGTGGTGACTGTTTGGGGTGGTGACTGTTTGGGGTGTTGACTGGGAATGTGACTGTTTGGGGTGGGGACTGTTGTGGTTTGGTACAGAACCGCAGAGAAATGGGTTTGGAAGACCAGGTAGAGAAGATGGTGAAGCCCTGCCTGCTCAGGTAGGGAGTTTGGAGTCAACTTGTTAGGCAACTCGGGTACCCTGAGGAATTCTGAGCAAAGGAGGAACAGGATAATATTGGTCTTTAAGAAGATAACAGGGGAGTGAGGGGTGGGTTTGCCGGGCGGGGTGGTGGGGAAGAGGTGGAGTTGGAGGCAGGGCGTAATGAGGCAGTGGCGCTGGGCATTTCCACCTGCCCCTCCAGCTTCACTTTCCCTCCTCCACCCTGCCTTGTGCCCTGGAGGCCGACTTTTACGGATGATTTAAACAGAATATTTTCCCCTCCAATTTATGATTGCATCTGGTCAATAGGAGGCACAGCAGGTGAAAAGAGAGCAGGTGGGAAGCGAGGCCGGGGTGGCTGCCACGCGAGTCACTTCCCGCTGGGCGTGTCTGCAGGAAGACCACAGCTCCCAGCGGAGGCCGGATGCTACAGCAGCCTGGGGTCCCATCATGGCTTCTTCCTTGGCTCTTCAGGCTTAGGGACCAAACGGGCTTCCCTGTGGTTGGTAACACTGTTAATTTGCCTTAACCCTGGCCACACCCTGCTAAAGGGTCCTTTCACTTAACTGTCCTCAGTCACCCTCTTCGTACGTGCCGTCCATTTCCCACTGAAACCGTAACTGTGTACCATAGGAAAAACTCCAATCACAGTATTCCAAACTCAGCAGTTTACTTCTCTTCCAAGTAAAACGAGTCAGCGTGGTTGGCAGTCCAGGGCCAGTATGACGGTCTCGTGGTCATCTGGTGTCCTGAGTTCTACAATCTCCTTCACCACACTAGCGCTGGCTACGTTCTGATCTAATAAAATATTACTTATCTGAATATGCAGCTTTCTAAAAGCTACTTGATGAGGACGTCCGTAGAAAATAATCAGGAAAAAATAAATGCATTTAAACAAGTCTGAAAGAAAGGGCTAGAAAACACAAGAACATTGGCAATCTCCATTTCAACGACTGATAACGTTGAGTAATCCTGGAGCCACATCAAAGGATACAACTGCAGGTGTTTCCTGGACTCAAATAACCTCTGGAAAATAAAGTGGTCTCCATCCTCACGCTGCTGAGTTACGATTGTCAGCTCATCCCTTTCAGCAAAACTGGCCAGCTCGAAAGGAGCCAAAGTTCAGAGTTACTGACAAACATTAACAGTGCTGATGTGATAAAGCTCTAAACGTCTGGGACACAAGCTTCCTTGATGAGCTGAATATTAGGAAAAATAACACAATTTTGTCTCTTAAATTCTAATTAACACACAACACCTTTCAAAACCTTATGTTTTTTAATAGTCTGTACAAAGTACAGAAAGACTGTATTTCCTCTTCTATGAGATTTTATATTCCCTGCGATACAAACTGTGTCTCTGAAAGCTGTGTGTGTTTTATGTATAATTACTTGTACACACTTGAACATATTTTCTTTTCTAAGTCCCCCTCATGGCTGAGTCAGTCACTGACAACATTTCTTTGAATGTCATTATGTAAGACAAAACTCCCCACCTTTAAATACATTGTAATCTATATGGTTGATTTCTAAACTGAGAAATAAATTTAAAACTCTGAAAAATGTAAATTGAACTTTTCATTGAAACCTATGTTTTAATACCGTCATGGTGAATGGCTTTTTGAATGAAGTGATAAACATGTATTCTAATTTAGTCCACCAAGTGCTAGATTTGGTATTGGAAATCTTACATCTGTTCTTCCCAAGAAAATACATTGTCTCAATTTTTATTACAATTAACTTGTAATTTGCTGAACATAAGCTAGTCACATTGTGCTTTACTTTTAAAGAATGCACATTCTAGCTTGACTTCCCTTTACTGTGTATCATGCTTCTGTGTCACCATTAGAAAATATTCATTTATAAATCATGTCATGGCTTCTACACCCGGAACTCTGGAATTCAATCCTCTCTCCACAGTTTATCTTATATTATTCACTCCACAAATATTTACCCAATTCCGGCTCTGCGTCAGGCTCTGTGCTGGGAGCTGGGTGTTCACCTTGAGCTCCATGTATTGGCTAGTTCTGTATATGCTTGTGGCTGATCACATGACTTTGAGGTCCAGGGGTTTTTGTATATGGAAAGGAACAACCAAAAGTATTTGATTTTGCTTACTAAATTCATATATTTTACTTATTAAACATATATTTGCACTAATGGTTTATTTGGTTAACTAAATTTACTTAAAAAAGATAAACAGCAATCCTACATTTAGCATGACTGAACACCTTAAACAGCAGACAAAATATATACAAATGCAAGGACTACACAACTTATTATTACATACGTCTGTACGTTTATTTAAAAATATCAACATTACAGGTTTGATTAATATCCTCAAGCTTTCTTTTGTTGTATAATATTTTTATTATACTTAACTTGATATCTTCCTAAGTAATATTATGTTAAAATAATATTTCCAGGGGTTGTAATCTTTCCTGATAAAAAAAAGAAAAAGACTCTTTCAAACTAGCCAAGGTCACAGGATCTGAGTTATCAATCAATTGATTATTGGATGGAGAATTGGGTATAGAATTTAGTTGTTTCTCCCAATCAGATTAAAAATCAAGGTAATGGTTATCAGGTTTTTTTTTTTATGGTTTTGTGGTTAAGTTTTGCAGCCAGCTCTCTATCTTAAAATGATGTATTTGAAAGTCTCCCTTGGTGAGTAACGTCTTCTGTCTTGTCATCATAACATATTGACCTGCTTTGTTACTTTATTGCAACTTCTTTTATTTTTTTTTAAAGATTTTATTTTTTTCCTTTTTCTCCCCAAAGCCCCCCGGTACATAGTTGTATGTTCTTCGTTGTGGGTCCTTCTAGTTGTGGCATGTGGGACGCTGCCTCAGCATGGTTTGATGAGCAGTGCCATGTCCGCGCCCAGGATTCGAACTGATGAAACACTGGGCCGCCTGCAGTGGAGCGCGCGAACTTAACCACTCGGCCACGGGGCCAGCCCCAGTTTTATCTCTTAAGAGATGCAAGAACAGGACCACACATTTCTCTTTAAGACATTTTGCTGATTGAAATACTTCAAACACTCCTTCTACTTGGTTATAGCGAGTTCATCACTGTTAGACCCACTTTCTACTTGATAATAAACGTGACTAGAGGGCTAATTAGTCCTCCTCGTTATTGATACAATTTGCACCTTTTACAGACCATACAAGAATTGTCAAACTCTTTTTACCAAAGTGATTGTACCATTTTACATTTCCTCCAGCAATGTAGGAGAATTTTAAATATTCACATCTCTCCAACACTTATGGTTGTCAGACTTTAATTTTAGCCATTTTACTGGGTATTTAGTGGTACCTGACTGTGGTTTTAATTTGCATTTTCCTGATGACTAATGACACGAAGCATCTTTTCATGTGTTCATTAGCTATTTGTTTGCCTTTTTTGGGGAAAACTATCTGCCCATTTTTATTGGATTGCGGTTCATCTTACTATTAATAAGTTGTAAAAATTCTTTATTTCAAATTAAAATCTTTTGTCAAATATATGTAATGTGAACATATTCTCCACTCTGTGGCTTGCTTCTTCATTTTCTTGATAATGTTTGTCAAAGAGCCAACATTATTTTATTTTGTGAACACCAATTAATCATGTTTTTGTGGCTCATGCTTTTATGTCCCTTACCTACCACACAGTCAAAAACGTTTATTCCTGTGTTTTCTTCTAGAAATTTTTGAATTTTTTCTCTTAAGTTTAGGTCAATGACTCATTTCTAATTAATTTTGACATTTGGTATAAAGTAAGGGTCCAGGTTGTTTTTTTTTTTTTCCTGTATATATCTCCAAGTGTTTTTGCCCCCTTTTATAAAGACTATCCTTTCTCTATTGAATTACCTTCATACCTTTGTTGAAAATCAATTGGCCATATACGTGAGGGTTTATTTCTGAACTCTCCATTCTGTTCCACTGATCTACACACCTGTTCTTTGGCCAATAGTTCCTCTTGCTTATTTTTTTAATAATAAATCTCATAGCCAAATGGTAGGTGTCTTTTAACTTTGTTTTTGCTTTCCAAAATTACTCGATTCTTCCAGGTTCTTTGCATCTCGACGTAAATTCTATACTCAGCTCGTCAGTTGCTGCCAAAAAACAGGTTGAGTTTTGATTTGGATTAGTGTAATCTATTGATCAATCTTGGGAGAATTGCCATCTCAAGAGTATTGGATCTTCCAATCCATGAACGTGGTATATTTCTCCACTTATTCAGGTCTTTTAAAATTTGTCTATGCAATGCTCTGTGCATTTTGGTAAACAGATCTTGCAAATATTTTGTTATATTTATCCTTAAAAGTTTCATGTTTTTTGATACTATTGTAACAGGAATGCCTTATAATTTGTATTTCTGGTTGTTTGTTGCCAAAATATAGAAATGCAATTGATTTGTGCATGTTAGCTCTGATCTGAGGACCTTGCAAAAGTCACTCACTAGCAAGTATTTATTTTAGATTCTTTGAGATTTTCTATGTACATGATGATTTTGCCTGCAAATAGAGTTTTTATTTCTTTCTTTGCAATCTCTATGGTTTTTGTTTATTTTTCTTGCCTAATGCACTGGCTAGGATCTCTGGCAAATGTTGAAAAGGAGAGGAGAAAGAAGAGACCTCTGTCATGTTCCTGATCTTGGAAGAAAGGTGTTGAGTCCTCATGGATGCCCTTAGTCAAGTTGAAGACGTTTCCTCAGGTCAGTGAGATCCCTGTGCACGGCCTGGGGACTCCCTCCCAGCACCACGATGCGGAATGCGTCTTCAGGCAGAAAACCAGGGTAATTACAGGGCTCATCTCATTAGTTTCTCTTCTCTGTCGGAGATTATAGTTCTGCCCTTCCTGTTATTCCGTGTCTGTAAATACTTGTTTCTCATATTTTATACAGTTTTCTAGTTATTTATCGTGGGCTGGTAAATCTGGTCCCAGTTACTACATTATGGCCCCACATTCAGAGTATATAGATAAATATCCATATATTAAAACTTTCTATTCATTTAAATCAATGCATTTAAGAAGAGTTTATTATATTCACATTTTTTAGTGATGACTTCTATTATGCACTTCAATTTATTTTTAATTTTGCATCTCTATCATAAATTCAAGGTTTTGTAGAAACTCAAACTTTTCAACTAAACATAATGATAAACAGAATAATCCTACAATGCACAGGATGAGTCCTTCACACACAGAGAATTAAATTCCTGGCAGTTCTGGGTTATCCTACTAATGGGCTGAATAAGCTTCAGTGGCCCTGGAGAAAGTCCACAGAATGGGGAGCTGAGAGACGAGATGCTTGAGGTAGAAGGGCTGTCAGCTTGTAAGAAAAACGTCCAGGGCAGCACATGAACTCGATGATTCTGCTACGATATCTTCCTCTAAAGGCTGGATTTCATGAGGTCTGGGCCTGCGACTCATTCTTGTCTGGAATCTCACAGCTCTCGGCACAGTGCTATTGACACTGTGGTGCCAGTACCGTTCACTGAATGGAACGGCAAAAACTTGCAACGCTCAGCAAAAATCGTGTTTACAAGAAAACAAATTTTAAATAGATTGCATAATCAGATCTGAATTACCTTTTTTCCCTTTTGCTGATTTAGACCATGAATATTGATTTATATTTTCATTTGGTCATCCACCTCACGTTTATTGGGCACTTTCCATAGGACAGCAGCTGTTTGTCCATCATGACAGAAGCTGCTAATTGTCTCAGAGCATCCATTCTCCCCTTCTTTTTGGTAATAGGACTCTGTAATTTCTGTTTGGCACATTGCTGTTTAGCTGAGACTGTATTTCACAGTCTCCCTTGCATCTAGGTATGGTAATTTGACTAAGTTCCGGCCAATAAAATCTCAGCAGAGAGTCTATGGCACTTCTGGAAGTCTCCTTAAAAGAGAGGGTGTGCACCATTCTTTTCTTTCTTCCCCATTCTTCTTCCTGAGTCTTGGATGCAGAAGCTCCACTAGCAATTTTGGACCTAAGACGAGGGCCATTCCTAGAGATGGTAGAGCCACACAGAGGAAAGGACCTAATGCCTTATAGGGTCACTCAACTATGTCTGGGTGGCCTAACCCTAGATCGCTTCTTCTAAGAGAGAAGTAAGCCATTGTTATTGGAGTTTCCCTATGATATGCATACAAATCAAATTGCAACCAATACAATCATTTGGAAAAAGTGTGTGAATATTCTAACTTTGTCAATTCTGTATGAGACTCTATTAGTCAGCTTTTTTTTTGCTGTGATAATACTGCATAACCCACAGCCCCCAACATCTCAGTGGCTTAAAACAATAAAGACTTTTCTTGTGTATGGGTCTGCATGTTGGCTGCTGTCCACCTGATCTTGGATGGGATGAAGGCTGGGCTTGAGTGGATTCCAGACTCCAGGTCAGGATCAGTGTGTTCCACCTGTTGTCATCATCTGGGTCCAGCAGCTACCTGGACTAGTGCTTCTAATGACGGAATGGCAAGGGTGCAAGAGGACAAACCAGTTCATGGAAGAACAGGTCAAGTTTCTGCTAATAGTTCATTGGCAAGTCATGTGGCCAACCTCAACATCAACAAGATGGAAAAATACACTTCCACGTACTCTACTGAGAGGAATTGCAATGACACACAGTAATGTGGGTGGATGAATAATTTTCTAACAGGGAGAGAGAGAAGAATCCCTTATGGAGAACTTGGAAAATTTATACAGATCCTGGAGAGGTTACTTTAACCTCTCTGTGTCTTGGTTTTCTAAACTGTGAAACCAAAGGGTCAGGTGAGATGACCTGTGCCCTTTAGTTTTAGACTTACGTAGCTATAATTCCACATCATCTTGTTTCCTTCCTGGTCCTCAGGGACAGAGATTTACCAAAGGATAATACTAAGAAGATTGTTTTTAAGTACCAATTAGGGTTATTGAACTTTAATTGCAAGGAGGAAGGGCAAATAAAGTAGAAGTCCGTGGGTTTATTAGGGATTTCCTCTACAAAATACTTTGTTCCCTCTATCTCATCCTACCTTCAAAAAATAAAGGGCACAGTCCATATAAATGTTCATATTCAGATAGTCAAGCTTTGTAAAAGATGGTCATCAACACTGCATACCTTGACAGTCAGACCCAGCCTGTGGATGTGGATATGGTATGAGTCTTCTAATTTGGGACAAGGAGTGGAAGTCTGTGGAGAGGAGGAATTTATATCCTTTCTGTGCCTTGTTTTTTGCCCACTGCCCAATATATAGGACTCTTTTCCTTTTTTAAAATAACCAATGTAAGGAGTGCTTAATTCAGTTAAATCCCCATGACAATAGGCTAGAGAGAACTGATGAGGCTGTCTGAACATGAATTAGCACCAAAGCCATTCCCCAGGGATTATGAACAGTCTTCTATACCACGTGATATTCTGCTTTGGCTGAAATGCTTCACGTAAGGACCACGGATACTTAAGTCAGCAAAAAAAACAATTGTAGCAAACTTCCATATGTATTGTGCATGGGTGGAGGAAAGGGTCTGTCACTTTCGTAAGATTCTGAAATAGGTCTGTGACTCGAAAAAGACTGAACCCCCCGACTCTAAAACAAGCCCAAGGCAGCCCTGCTTCCTCTCTGTGGGGCTTCTCTCTGGCATCAAGAATTGTAGGTCTCAAAACATTAAGTGCACGCATCGCTAAATTTTGCTGAGTCTGTGATGTGTCAGGCATTGCTGGGAGCACCGAAGATCTGATCCTAAGTGTCTCCTTTTCTACGGATAGAATGCTTTACAAAATCAAAGGGGTGGTTATGGGTAACGTGGGGAGATGCTAAAAGCCACATGTCCAGTTTTTGATGACACATCAACAGAGAGGAGAAAACATCATACAAATGTGCAAGGAGTTGAGAGACTCCTGCACTGAAACATGTGACAAGGTTTTACTATCACAGACTAGAAAAACCAGGCTCCTTTGCTGTAACACTGTTACCACTCCCAAAGAGACTTAGCCATGAGTAGCCAGAAGGAAACGAACTAATTTTTAAAAATATAGGTACCTCCATCTCCCTGCCTCCAGAATCCTCCTGCTCAGTGAGGCTAATTCTGTAGAAGTCGGTGAGGGAGATAACAGTCGTGGCTCCCAGACGGCAAGGCGAGACGGCAGGGCTCTTGGAAGGCCCCGTCACTTTTGATGAGGGTATCACTCCGTCCGCATTGCTCTCTGCCTCCCTATCCTCCACCTCCTGCCACACTCTAAGCCAAAACCCCACGCAGGGTTCCAGGGACTGGGGACAAACAACTTCCTGTGTGCTCGGTCCCAGGCTCCTCAGACAGGCTGGGGCTCTGGGAAGAGAATATAACCATTTATTTTCTTCCCACAGGCACTCCTGGCTGAGAAACGAAAATCAGAAGACTGCTCAGGTCTCTGAGGGGAAAATGCTTATCCATTGGTCTTGTTTTGGTGACGACTGGGGTCTCATCTATTCCAGCTGCCACAACAGAACACCACAGACTGGGTGGCTCATAAACAACAGACATTCTTTGCTCACAGTTCTGGAGGCTGAAGTCCAGGTCAAGGAGCCAGCTGGTCACCTTCTGGCGAGGGCCGTCTTCCTGGGTCATAGCCGGCACCTTCTCAGAGCTGAGTCCTCACGCGGCCGGAGGGGGAGGCGGCTCTAGGGGGCTCTCCTATAAGGGCACTAACCCGGTTCCTGAGGGCTCCAGCCTCACGTCGTAATCACCTCCCGAAGGCCCCACATGTAACACCATCACATCAGCCCCTGGGGTTTCAACATATGAATTTGGGGACACAAACACTTAGACCACAGCAACTGGTAAACACCATCGTGAGAACTCTGCCAAAAAATTAAAGTCACTGAACAAAGATGGTGAAAGGGCTGAAATGAAGAATGATTTCAGCACTACGAGGGGAAAGGCATCAGTACAGGATCCTTCCGCTCTTCTGAAATGAGCGGATCAGGACCCGGCCTGAGTTCTCATCAGCTACGCAGCGCGGGGAGCCCGGATTCGGGGTGGGGGGTGATCCCCGACTTCACTGAGGGCACCAGCGGCGTGACGGCGGCCGACGTTTGGGGCTCGGACCCTGTGAACCCTCACACTGCGTGTCTTGAGGCAAAGACGGCGGCTTGCTTTCTGGGAGGTTCGGACTTGGGCTTGCAAGCGGCAGAAACGAAGCTGCGGCGGCCGCCGTGGACAGGCCGTGCGGGGAGCGTCGGGGACGCCCCAGAGCCCGGCAAGGGGAGCGGCCACAGGGGGGAAGGCGGGCACGAGGGCGGCTGTCGGAACCCCAGGACTCGGGCGCCCCGGGACCCTCCGTGCCTCCTGGCAGCTTCTCCCGGTGGAAGCGGGGCTCTTCATCGTATAGCGTGGGGCTGGCTCCGGGCTCGGCTTCATGACTTACTGCTCCCGGTTTAACGCGCCCGGGGAAGACGCTGATTGGCCAGCTTGAGTCCTGGGTCCACCTGTAGTGTCCCCAGCTGTGGAGACAAGATAACAGCCTCCACTGGACCACATGCTACAGTGGGGGTGGGGACAGAAGAATCCCAAAGAAGGGGAGCATCAGACTGACCAGGTGATCCCACCAGTTAGTGTCCACCACACCCGTTTCCCGAAGATCCTCCCTGAGTGTCTCTGACTGGGGGGACCCTCCTTCCAGGCTGAGGTGGTTCTGATCCCCAGGAAACAGGGCAGAAAACCTTTCAGTGTTCTAAACAATCAGCTGAAGGCGCCAGACCTATAAAGCCGAGTTTTAGATCAGCCCTCCGTGGGTTCTCGGAGAAAAGTCCCGTCCAGCTCCGAGTGCAGGGAGAGGCCAGGAGGCTGTTCCCGAGTCCCCGGACGCCTGAGCACCACGTGATCTTCTCTTCACTCGCCTCTTGGAGAGAACTGGCCAGGGTCACAAGTGTTTCCTGGGGGGTGTGGGGGTGGGGGTAGGGGGAAGGGGCGATATTTAAAAACTCCTTGTTGTTTACAGCGTGACTGCTTTCCTCCAGGGGAGAGGGTGGGAGGGGCTCTGACAGCTGGAGGGTCTTTGTCTGCGAGCTGCTTTCATAGTTGTGAGGGTAGGAGTTTATCACGTGAGAACTTCCCCCAGAATTTTTAAGTTAAAGAAAAGGCAAGTTTCTTCGTTTTTGTTTTTGTTTTTTTTTAACGTATGCGTATGTGCAAGATGCCTCTTCTGGCCCACGGTCCATTTCACTACAGTACTGATATGCAATCTGTATAACTTCTGCTTTACACACAGGGAGCTTACTGAGATTGATGTAACTGCAATAGACAGAGGATACCATCTGCTAATTTCATTTATTTCTACGATAAAAGGGGCTTCCAGCCTGTATTAGTCAGGGTTCCCCTGAGAAACAGAACCAATAGGATCTATATAGGTATATAGGGAGAGATTTATAATGATGGGTTACCTCAACAGATCATGGAGGCTGAGAAGTCCCATGATCTGCCATCTGCAAGCTGGGCCCAGGAGAGCCGGTTGTTAGTTCCAGTCCAAACCCCAAGGCCTGAGATCCAGGGAAGACCCAGGAGGCCAACGGGATAAACCGGGTCCAAGTCTGAAGGCCTGAGAACCAGGAGCACTGATGTCCGAGGGCCAAGCCTACAGGTAGGCAAACTCGCCTAACACAAAGCCGTCTTAGAATAAAGTGTTGACTGTCTCATGTGATTTATGGAATACTATAAAGCAGTGAAAACAGAACGGTTGGATGGGTACAGAAGGGTTCTAAGTGTATCGGTTGTTCACCCTCATGATCACATGCTGATCAGGAGCTGTGGCTCATTGCCCAGCAGCACGAGAGTACGTAGCGAATATGCTAGCCTGGGAGAAGATCAAAACTCAGATTTGAAGTACGGTTTCTACTGAATGTGTATCACTTTCCCACAACTGTAAAGCTGAAAAATCTGAGTCCAACCATCGCACATGGGAAACTGCCTATAATGTTTTCCAGCTATCTGAGCATCCCTTAGCCCAGGCTAGTTGACACATAAAATTAACCATCATGAGGCCTTATAAAGGAGATTTTGACCAAAGGTGTGTCAGAAAAGAGAAAAATCCCAAGGTTTCACTGACTTGTCAAAATCATGTATTACCAAGAGAGGTCTGTCAATGTGCCATACAACGCTGGGGCTGCAGGCACACATTAGTAGAAACCAGCATTAGTCTGCTCCGCGACTGTGGGTTGTGAATAAGGCATGTGGGCATTAGACAAAGCACTCAGTGATGATTACTGATAATTTCTGAATCAGTCAGAAGATGCTAATATATGTGGTGCTTTTCATAAATTTGCCACTGTGCCAGGTGACTTGCATGTACTGTGGCCATCTAAGGAACTCCTTATACCACCACTCCTGCCTGTTCCGGGAAGAGTGCCCTTTCTAATGGAATCACTATCCTCCTCTCTCTGCCATGTGGTACATTCAAGAGCTGCCTTCTTACAGACCACGCCCCGGCCACAGTTGGGGGTTCAAGGTGGGTTACCTGACCTAAGAACCACCAGTTAGAGCCTGTCACTGAGGCTTCTGAATTTAGGACTAGAGAGAATATGGTAGTGGGAAGCAGAAAACTTCAGCTTGGGAGCAGCTGGCAGGTATGGTTTTGCTGCACTAAGGAAGCTGGTAAGGAAGAATAAAACTGATACGCCAAGGGAAATAGGTAAAAAATCTGGGGAGAGTACAACAGAAAAAGGGTTCCGGAATTATTTAAAGACCCTGGTTTCAAATATTTTTAAGGGCCAGCTGCATCCTTGTGGCTCAGCTACTCAATATTTCCTTCAATTATATGAGATATCTTGTCAACTAATTTCCATTTTTGCTTAGCTTACTTTGAGTTGTATTCCTGTCACTTGTAATCAAAGTGTGGAACTAACGCTATGGATTCTCGCATTTAATTCTCTCAATGATCTGTGGTAGGCCTATTATTCGCTTTTTATAGGCAAGGAAACTGAGCATAGAGGGATCTTGCCCCGTCAAGCAGCTTGTGAACAGCAGAGATGGGAGTCACGTGCCAGCTCACTCCAGCCCCACCTTCCAAAACACAGGACAAGCGAATTGTGACTATAAGATGAGGCAGACTCCACAAGGAAAAAATTGAACTTACACATATTAACAAGTATTTTCCTTTTTTGCTTGTCTGGAGAGGATATACATTTTTCAAAGAAGGTTAGTGTATCAGTTAACCATTGCTGCAGAACAAATCACCCCAAAACTCAATGGCTTAACGCAACATTGACTGTTTCTCCTGCATCAGCAGGTGGGCTGAAGGTCAGCTGACGTGGGATGGGCTCAGCTGGCATAGCTCCAGCCTGCGGGTCACTCGTCCTCCTTGGACCAGAGAACTGGTTGTGACCAAGGCATAGTTTTCCCCTGGAGATGGCGGGACACAGAGAGCGAGCCCAGACAAATGAGCTCATTTCATGCCTCCACTCATGTTACTTCTGCTAATACCTTTTGACCAAAAGAAGTCATGTAACTGAACCCAGTCAAGGGGCGGTCAATATGCTCTGCCTCTAGGAACTACGAAGATACCTGGGGAAGGGTACGGAGAAGGGAGATGAAGAATGTGGGGCCATTACTCCCACCTACTGCACAGAGAGTTATGCCAAATGTTTTGGATGTTTCTCAGTGACAGTGTTCTGGGTAAATTTCACTGTGGACCGGGAACTAGGAAAAGGCTCACCCTGATGGTTCCGGCCATGCAGTGCCGTCAGATGGTGGCTGGGCTTGGAACAGAGGCAGGGCCGAAGCAGCGAGGGGCAGGCTGGGCGTCTTGCTCACGGCCCTACCTGTGCTCTTTCTGCATGGGTTAGTTTGGGCTCCTTGCAGCATGGTGTCTCAGGGCACATGGCTGCGTACTTTAAAAGCAAGGCGTTAAGAGCACGTATTCTAGCTCATGAAGTTGTCACTTCTTTTCTGCAACTGTACCCTATTAGTTACAAGCGAGTCACAGCTGCCCAGAGTCAAAGGGAGGAGAATTATCCTCACTTCTTGATAGGGGAGTGGTAAGCTTCTAGAGCATGTGGGATGAGAGATTTTGGTGGCACTTTTCATATTTTGGAATATATAATCTGCCATGAGCAGTATGATATTGCAGAAAATTGGGCTTGTGTTCCAGTTCTGGTCTGCCACTTGCTGGCCGTGTAACTTTAGACTTATCATCTGCTCTGCCAGTGTTGGCCCTTGGCAGGCACCACGTAAACATTCATCACATGAAGGATGAATGACTGAGAATGACATCTTCAGGATTCGGTGTCTTCCCATGTATGTGGACTAATAATAGCTGAAGAAAGTCATGAGGAGAAAATGAGATGACAGACGAAGATGTTCTGTAATGTGAAAGGACAGCCATCTCTAGGTGTACCTTTTCTTTTCTTCAGAGCGTAGGGCATCTTTTCGGAATATCCTCAGTGATGACAATCTCTGTTCTCTGAATGACTCTGTTCTTGGAAAGAGGTGACAGCCATTTGGAGCAGGGAAAGCATATACGATTTCACTGTGTAATAACATTTTTGGGGCTAAAATGAGACACTGTTATGATATGATGAGACTGATGTTTTTAAAGTGGCTGGTAACCTGGTCTGGATGACATTTCCAAGATTACTGGAAGTGTTTTGAGTGAAGGCAGGGAATTGAAATGACTGTACGACAGCTGCAATTAAGGGAAAGCGCTCATTTGAATGTTTGTTAAGAAATAGGATTAAATGCCTTATCATCATCTCTCTTGTCCAGTGCCTGAGGAAAGACTCCAACTTCATTTCCAGGATGGGGAAATCGGAGTTTTCTTAGTGATGGGTTAAAAGAAAAGCCAACAGGAATTAAGTGAGATAATTATATTTACAGCTACAGGCCACTGTAGATTTCTAAAAGTTCTAAGAAAAGCATCTCATTCAGCTACCTCTATATTCATCTTCTGAAGGTTAAATTATCTTCATGTTATTTTTTGCTTAAATGCGTTTTTTTTTTCTTTTTGGAGTTTTGGAGATGGTGAATGGGAAGTTATTTAAGTATTATTTTTGAAGTTTTCTTTTACTTACAAAGAATAAGTGATTTCTTAGTCACTGAAGCAAAAATAATAGGTAAAGTGATTTCAGCACTGTGGCCGATCGGTTACCAGCATTTTCTTTTTCAACGGCATGTGGCAGCAGCTGGTTCTTTCCAGCGAAACCTTGGTGGAGCAGATGGCATGGTGACATCAAAACCAGCCAAGAAGAATCTGAGCAGACTAGGTAGGTAATTGTGGCATTATTTTCACATGGAGTAAAGCTTAGAAAAAAAGTTTTAAAAGATAGAAAGTGCAAAAGAAAAAGATAAAAAAATAAAATTATACATCATGAATAATATTGCCCATAAGTGATATATTTTGTATC
Source organism: Equus quagga (assembly GCF_021613505.1). Taxonomy (NCBI): domain Eukaryota; kingdom Metazoa; phylum Chordata; class Mammalia; order Perissodactyla; family Equidae; genus Equus; species Equus quagga. Next base: position 1,507,420 of record NC_060269.1, on the reverse strand, counting down.
ACTCATAATAGGGCAGATGCATTTTATAAGTATACACACTAGCAGTGGGTCAGAGCTTTTACAAATATAGACTAGAAAGAGGCACTGGGTTAACGTTCTAGCTGATTGCAGACAGTCCTCAAAGGTCACTAGTGACCACTGCATGTCCACCCATTTCTTCTCAACCCTGAGAGGCAGTGAACACCAACCCGAGTCGTAGGTGGCTGATGGTCTGCTGACTTTGTGGGCAAGGCCTCCACCTAATTTCGGCTCATCCAGTGGATAAGGAGGATCTCTTGTTGGCATCGGCCTGACTGTGAGCCCTGACTGGTCTTACACAAGAAGGGCTGGTGCACACAGGACGCGTGAATCTCTGACAAAGGCAGCTGGCTTCTACAGCATGAATGGACGTGTAATGGCTGCTCCCTGCTTCGGGCCCTCAGAGCACAGATCCTAAGCACTAGGACACCTCTCCTTGGGGGCTTCTCACCGGAGACTCAGGTGGGGCTAAGGAGAGTCACTTATTTCATAAAATTTATAGCTCCAACTATGGCTTCTGCGACGAAAGTCTTTTGATTCCAAGTATGTTAATTAAGGCATTCTTTGTGTTAGACGCATTACGATTTATCTTGTTTGCAATGGAAAATTCCTTTATCTTAAAGAATATAAAATTGTCTCTATGGGAAAAATTGTATCTTAGAATTAAGTAGCTTAGAAGGTAAGTCAAGAAAGTCACAATAAACTGGCTTTAGAAGTGTCTTCTCAGCTACAAAGTTTGTTCAAATGTGCTGCATCACACCAGGCACCACAGAGCAGATGTCAGATAATTTTGATATTTTGTAACAAAAGAGAAACTCTTCAATAACTGAAAAATAACCAAAACATGCTTATACATAGTAGCAGATATTGGTTTTCTAATAAAAATTTTAAAACGATGTTAACATTTAGTTTTTAAAAAAAAGTACAGAAACATTTAAATTTTTTCTTAATTGGTGCTCAAAGATAGAGATCACGCCATACTAGCCCCTGCCCATTGATTGGCCACACTCCAACCACAGTGACAGGTACAAAACAGAAATTGAATCACGGCACTCCGTGCTGAGAACGCCTTGTTCCCACTGTGTGTAGGATAAATTCAAAAATCCTGACAATGTGCCATAGGCTCTAAGGATCTGTCTACCGCTCTCCTTCTTGCTCACTGTGACCCACCCAGAGTGGACTGTTTCATCCGATCTTCCTCTCTGGCTTTCTTTCTGTCTAAATTCTGTTTGGAGGGCAGGGAGTTAGAGTGACGATCCTTAACGAGTGTCTCAGGCTCATAAAGAAGAGACGTCCACGTGGGCTTGGAATGGAGCTCTGAAAGCGCTTAGCTCAGAGAGCTAAGAAGATGCTTGGCTACAGTGGAAGGCATCACTTTTGCTGGAAGATCATCTAAAGCCTTTTTAAAAGACAAAATAACACAGAAGTAAGCTTCCGAGATGACCTTCCAGATGTTTCTCTGCATTTATTAGCATATAGCTAAGCACAGGTAAGGTCTTTCCTGGGCAACAAACGAAAATTATGACTCCTCTCTCAGAAACAGCTGACCTCCAGAATAGAAGACTAGAAACTGAAATGTATTTATGACAAACTCCTGTAGAATTTTCTGCTTGCTTTTCCCGTGGGCTGTGGAGACAGTCACATGAACCAGTCTATTTAATAGTTTAATTCACCCCCAACCCCCAGCGTGGAAATTCCCCTTGGCTACTGCAAACTCCCGTACACTAACAGGATGCTCCTTCACGGAGGAAGCCCCATCACATGGGGAGGGATGTTGTCCAGGAATCCCAGGATGAGCAGCGGAACAACTGCACTTTCATCTGCTGTAGGACCATCAGTCATTAAATTTTTGCCAATGCAAGGATAACAAAACCAAAAGGCTGCTCGTTCTAGTTTGCATGTTCCTTATTGCTAAGAAGGGCTGAGTGTATTTTTATGTATCTATTGATAACTTGTGAGTTATCCATGAATTGCCTACTTTTGTCTTCTACTCTATTTGTTACTGGATTATTTTGCTTGTTATTGATTTTTGAAAGCTTATTATAATATTGAGCATTGTGACGGACACGAAGATGTGCCCCCCAGACCCCCGTCAAGGAAGGGCATGTTGCCTCAGCTGCAGGGAATGCTCTTAGCAGAGAGCCTTCAGCTGTCGGTGTCCTCAGGGATGCATGGGCTGCAGAGCCACCTGCCCCAGGTCACACCCTCACCACAGTGGCTTACATTTCAATGACTGCTGTGATGGAGGGAAGGTTATAAAGGTCCAACCATTCTGGCCCGTTAGGAGACAGTTCTGACAGACCATTTTGCCTCACCCCGTGTGGTCAGGCAAAGCTGCTGTTGGTGTGTGTTGCACCTGGACTTATGCCTCAGCCAAATCCCAAATCCCTCCCCGTTCTCCCGCAGGGACTGATCTGGCTGTCTCCCACTTCTCCTTTAGGTACCAGCCAAAACGTCCCATCCTCACGGGGGCCTTTCCTCATCTTCAACCTAAATCAAGTCTCCGTACTATTTTCTGTCTTGGCTTCCGGCATTTTCCTTCTTCGTTTTTAAACCTGTCAAAAGATTGATGTGATTATTTGTTTAACGCCTAAATCCTTCACTAGACTCTAAATACCAAGAAGGCAGATAATTTTCCTCTTTTTTTAAATCATCCTATGTCCAGTTACTATCATGGCTCCTGACACAGTACATCTGCAGTAAATATTGATGAATGAAGAGCTGAATAAAAGAAGGAAGGAGAAGATGAGTTCTCTTTCTAAAAACATGATTTTTAAACAAGGAAAACTCCTACGCTACTGAGTTTCTAACAGAAGCATCACCAACTGAAATTATGAGGTCACTCTGCATTCTTTTCCTGAGTTCTTAAATTCTTTTGTGCTGTGGGAATGAGGTTTGATAGAAATTAATCCTGTCCACATTTTCTTGCAATGGGTTACTTGAAATTTATTTCAAGGAATTGCCTTTGGAACCCAGGGTTCTTTTGAATCCAATTTTAAAACCATTATTCCATGTAATTAGAAAAGTATAAAAGAACGAAAAAAAAAAAAAAAAGTTCTATGGTTAAACCATTTAAAAACAAAATTAATTCTCACTGCTCAAGGCCTAAAGGGGAAATCTAGAAAGCGGGCAGAGAAAATGGGTTGTCTCATTGGATTTTGTCCAGGACCTATTATCAGCAATTTAGTAGCTCACCCTTGAATTGGATTAGAGTGTTACCATGATTACTATATTTATAATGTTACAAGGGATTTATAATGTGTCATCTGGAGCTGAAGTTTCTCATGATTACTTTAGCCTAGAAGCAGTAATAACACTTAATCAAGCAAAATTTTCTATTTTTCTCATGATATTTAAAAATGTGTAGTTAAATCACATGTGATTCTTGTATGATGGATATATTTTATTATGTCCAATTTAGTAAATATTCAGAAAGACTGAAAGTTTAACACAAATGTATTCTGCACATCATTGGGACTTGGTTAGAAACAACTCGTGTCTTCTCTTCTACTTGTAAAAGGTATGTGGGCCTCAAGACACAGGCTTAGTTTCACATATATACATTCATTCAGAAAGGAATTTCTTCATGCTAACCACAACTTTTTTTTTCTAGACAAAGGGGAATAAAACTCATTTCTCATCTTTCAACCAATTATGTCTCTGTTTGCTGGGTGAATTTGCTTCTTGGGCCATTTCTTTCATCAAAACTTGGATCAAAATCTCCTTTAAGGGACCAGCCCCGTGATGCAGTGGTTAAGTTCGAGCACTCTACTTTGGAGGCTGGGGGTTCGCTGGTTCGAATCCTGGGCATGGACCTATGCACCGCTCATCATGCCATGCTGTGGCAGACGCCCCACATATAAAACAAAGGAAGATGGGCATAGCTGTTAGCTCAGGGCCAGTCTTCCTCAAAAAAATATCTCTTTTAAAATAGGGAAGAAAAACGTTTAAGAAATAATTAGAGGAGAGACAGCTCTCTTATCTGCTCTTTAGTCACAATCATCTTAACGAGGACTCCAATGTGCCAGCACCCTCCATCTCTGTCTCCCTTCTCTTCTGCTCTTCTTACCCACTTCCCCCAAAGCATCCTCAGGCAGAGGGGAGGGCTGTGTGCCTCTGCCCTTTGTAGATGACATGTTTGCCACGGGGGTTCTGAGGTAGAAGTTAGCGAGTCGGTGAGCTTAGACTCTAAAAAAAGATTACGCCTTTACTTTCACTTACTTCTAACTAAAGTTTACCATTTATGAAGGTAGGCAACAAATCCTAAGTAGTGTTAGTACTATCCAGGATTTTTGTCTCCAATAGAAATGGTATATAATTGTTATATTATTTTCCCGATGTTGCAGACGTCTCTAAATATCATTTACACCTGTCACTACTTCAAAATTTGGTAGTTATTGGATCTACTGGCAGATCTAGTCACTCAATGCCTCAGCGAAGAAGCAAGTATGTTATTGGATCACAATGTGCTTTCTAAAATATTGTTGTAAAGACATTTTGATATGATTGGTTTACTCTTTAACTATGTATTTTACTTTACGTGCTCACAAACATTACTTTGAGAAGAGTTTCACAGGCCTCATGAGGCCGCTAACAGGGTCCATGGGACAAAAATAGTCAGGAACTCCTAAAGTAGTTATTTTCAACCTTATTAGACCTAACTTTCCCTTTTTAAAAAATTGGGGTGAAATTCACGTACTGTACAATTAGCCATTTTAGAGTGTACAATTCAGGGGTGTCTAGTGCAGTCACAATATCGTGAGCCACCATCTCTCTAGCTTCAAATATTTTCGTCATCCCAGAAGAACACCTCATGCCCTTCAAGTAGTCACTCCCCATTCTTCCCTCCCCTCATCCCCTGACCACCACTCATCTTTTTTATGTCTCTACTGATTTGCCTATTCTGGATATATCATACAAAAGGACTCATACAACACAGGACCTTTTGTGTCTGGCATCTTTCATTTAGCGTAATGCTTTTGATGTTCGTCCAAGTTGTAGAATGCACCAGAACTTCATTTCTTTTTATGGCTGAATAATACTCCATTGAATATGCTACAATTTGTTTATCAAACTCAACAACAAAAAGACAAACCGCTTAATTAAATAATGGGCAATGGACTCAAATAGACATTTTTCCAAAGAAGATATACGAACGGCTAAAAACACAGGAAAAGAAGTTCAACTTCATTAGTCATTAAGGAAATACAAATAAAAACCACAATGAGATACCACTACACACCCAGTAGGATGGCTATCCTAATTAAAAAAAATAATAACAAGTATTGGCAAGGATGTGGAGAAACAGGAACCCTTGTACATTGCTGGTAGGAATGTAAAACGGCACAGTTATGTGGAAAACAGTTTGGTGGTTTCTCAAAAAGTCAAACATAGAATTGGCACATGACCCAGGAGGGATGAAAGCCTGTCTACACAGAAACTTACACGTGAATGTTTACTGTGGTATTATTTGTAATAGCCAAGGATGGAAACCATCCAAATGTCGATCAGTGGGTGAATGGGTGAACTAAACTTCCCGTTTAATAAGAAATCTTTTGTAACAGCGTCTTTACTCTCCTGAAATGAAACTGATCAATAACAAAAGCTATTACACTAATTTTCAAAAAATCAATATAGTGCCTAACTATCACATAAGGAAGACATGAAAGAAATGTGAAATAAAATCATACATATTTCAACATGCGAGTGCTCAGGCACCTGCCCTCTTGACGGATGAAGTAGTCATGTGTAGAAGCACCATGAATTAATCGCTGTAATGCAGACTGATACAGTGTAAGGCACTAGAGATTCAAATACCATAAGCATATTGAAACAATGCAAAAAGTATTTTGTGTTATATACAAAATGGCATTAGTTTTTAGGCTGAGATAATTTTAAAAAAACCCAGATTTTCTATGTACACAAATGTCTGATGGGACACTTGAGAGCAATGGAGGACACAGGACAACACTTTCTTGTGTAGGGCTGTCTCAAGCGTTGTAGGATGCACAGCATCCCTGGGCCCCACACACTAAACAGCAGTAACGCTCCTCCATCATTGTGACATCAGGAAAAACCCCAAGAATTTCCAACAGGCCTCCTTGGGGGCCGTACTGCCCCTTTGAGAACACGCGACCCCAAGTTCTCTCCCGGCATCTTGAAACTCTGACGACTCACATTTTATCCTTAAAATTAAATGCGTCTGTATTCTATGATTCAGTATAAATGTGTCAGTTAAACATACACGTAACTCCTGTGTGTCTGAACTGCCTGGAGGCCCCTCTCAGTGTACCACATCTTAATAAAACACAAGTCTAACTCCAAAAGCATTAATGAGTGACATAGATGTCCCATAACCTTCAGAGGAAGCCTTAGGAAAGAGTTACATTTCACCACATATGGCAAAACTTCCTTAAAATACAATTTAAATCTCTCTGCTCTTTTCACAAAGTTCCTCTCTCTCCCCAGATGCCTATTTTCAGCTTTTCTAGTCAGGCTGGCTTCAGATCTTTCCACAATTACACAGTAAATCGGGTCACCCGCGTCCTGGTCCCTCCCTGCAGGGGGCCTCGGACTCTTGAAGGAGCTATCTTGACATTTGTCCTTTGTCACTTTATGGTAGAACAAGGCCTTTTGGCACCTGGGAGGCCTGCAGGGACAGACCTACAGGAGCGCACGGGCCCTGGGTCTGCGCTCCGCAGCCCTGCCCCCGCCCCGCCAGTCCTCCCTGCTTCTGATTGTGCCAGCTGTGGTGTGTTGACACCCCGCAGGGCCGTTCCCCAACTAGCTGCTTAAAAGTTGCTTTAAAACAAATGGATTGTTCTCAGAGACTCTTCTGAGGTTAAAAGTTAGGAAGAAACATTAAAGCAATGTCACTTCAGAAAATGAAGCAAAATTCAGTTTGCTGTTAGGCATCTAAGGGCTGGGCCGCCAGGACTGAGTGGAGGAATCCCACCGCATGCTCTGTCAGGCGCTGGCGGCGTCAGGGCCACCGGAAATCTCTCTCCACGTGGACCAAATATATAACATACCTTCTTCATTCACTAGTATCTGAGTTGAACAATCCTTTCAAGAATTTTCAGGGAAACACGCTGCTGAATTATCAGACAGGTAGGGATCTGGCAGATATACATGAGATCTGTGAAATACGAAGAGAAAAACGATGACCGGTGACCTATCACTTCATCCAGAAACTCGTCCTTTCTATCTTAAGAAGCCTTCAAGGTGGGAGCTAAAATTAGTTGCTATTTAATAGCAGTATAAGGAAAAAAGAATTTTTATATTCCATATTAGGTCTTCAGTAATTCTTCAGAAAAGGACCTCTGAGAATTTAAGCTTTTCCATTAAGTTAGTGGAGTTGCATAAAATTTTATAAAATAAAAATGAGATAGGACATTTGCTTAAAAATAAAATGATACAGGGGACTATCCCCACGGCCTAGTGGTTAAGTTTGGTGTGTTCTGCGTCAGCAACCTGGGTTTGTGGGTTCAGAGCACGGCATGGACCTATAGCACTCATCAGCCATGCTGTGGTGGCAACTCACACAGAAGGTGGAGGAAGACGGGCACAGATGTTAGCTCAGGGCTAATCTTCCTCAGCAAAAAGAAAAAAAAGACAAAATATTCTCAATCATAATAAAGAAGAGTACACTAGAATCTCTGAAAGTGTGAAACTGTCCATGGAATGCCCACAGGGGAACTCGATTCTGCATAACATGAATTGGTTAATGATTTTGCATACGAGGCTACAGAAGTGCAGGGTAGGTCCAGGCTGAAGCAGGAGCAGTTCGAGCGAAGCACGAATGCCTGTTATGAATGCAGCATCGGAGGCACTAGTGGCACTTTCACAGGCACTACACATCAGGAAGTTAAAATGAAACATGATTTTCAGTAGATGATAAAGGAAAATACAGTTAATAACCAGAGAAAAGGAATGATATATTTTCTAAATTTAAATTACCACATTAGATATTGTTTGAAAAGATCTTGAGGTGTTAAGTCTCTTTGAATCATTTTAATTTTATCAACTTTATTTTTTTAGAGCAGTTTTAGGTTCACAGCAAAACTGAGCAGAAGGTGCAGAGGCTTTCCTTACACCCCGTACCCCACGTGTGCACGGTCTCCCCACGATCAACAGCCCTCGTCAGGGTGTACGTTCGTCACAATCGAACCTGTATCGACACATCATTATCACATGAATTCCTTAGTTTACACAGGGGTTCACACTTGGTGTTGTACACTCTGTTGGTCTGGACAAATGTATACTGACACGTCTCCATCACGTGGCCTCCTGCAGAGAAGTTCTGCGCTCTGTCTGTTCATCCCTCCCCCGCCTCCAACCCCTGCCAGCCATCGATCGTTTTACTTTCTCCATAGTTTTGCCTTTTCCAGAATGTCGTGGAGTTGGAATCACGTAGTATTTAGCCTTTTCAGATTGGCTTCTCTCGCCTAGTAATATGCATTTACAGTTTCTGCATGTCTTTTCACGGCTTGACAGCACATTTCCTTTTTAGCCCTGAACAGTCTTCCATTGTCTGGAGGGACCACAGTTTATCTACCCATTCACCCACTGAACACGTCGGCTGCTTCCCAGTTTGGACAATTATGAATAAGGCTTCTATAAATGTCGATGTGCAGGTTTTCGCTTGGACGAAAAGTTTTCAGTTCATTTTGGTGAATACCAAGGAGTGCAATTGCTGGCTCGTGTGCTAAGAGTATGTTCAGTCTTGTAAGAAACCGCCAAACTGTCTTCCAGAGCGGCGGCAGCATTTCCCATTCGCACCAGCAGTGAGTGAGCGCTCCTGTTGCCCCACGTCCTCGAAGCGTTTGGTGGTGTCAGTGCTCTCGATGTTAGCCGTTCTAATAGATGTATAGTGGCATCTCGTTGTTTTAATGTGAATTTTCCTATGACATAGGATGTTGAGCATCTTTTCACGTGCTTGTCTGCCATCTATACATCTTCTTTGGTCAGGTATCTGTTCAGATCTTTTCCCCATTGTTTAATTGGGTTGTTTGTTTTCTTATTGTTGAGTTTTTAGAGGTCTTTGTATATTTTGGATACCAGTCTTTTGTTAGATATGTCTTTTGTAAAGGTTTTCTGCCAGTGTGCTTAAAATTTCAACTAAAATTCTCTCTTAATATCATCTTAGTTGGTTTTTAAAGTTGAACTTATTACATATTTTTCTTACTACTACAAGTAACTTCTTACTTTAAATACTTCATAAGTAACAGTTCATATAATAGCTTCACAGTATTTTTGCATGAAATTGTACAGGTAGTAAAGGGGGCCTTCAATTAGGACTTCTCCTAAGTTATTTTCCTAGGCAAGAAGAAAAAAATTAAGATTAGAATTAAGTTCAGCTGGGAGAACCAGAAAACAAAAACAAAAACAGAATATTAGCGGCTTAAATAGGACAGGTGTTCATCTCTCTCATGTGAAAGTCCAAAGGCTTGTGTTCTAGCTCTACGGCTGCTCTGCTCCACAAGGCCTCTGGGGTGCACGCTTCTTCCTGCTCGCAGCCCCGCTCAGCCTTGTCTTCACGGGCAAGGTGGGTCCAAGTGCCAGGCAGCAGAATGCAGGGGACAACGTGGAGGGAGAGGCAGAGTAAGCCAACTGCCTCCCTTCCCCCCAGCTTTATTGAGATATCATTGACATGTAACATTGTGTAAGTTTAAGCTGCACAATGTGATGATTTGATACACGTATATGTTGTGAAATGATTACAATAAAATGTCCTTCAACTGACATAATTACCTTTCGCGGCTGTGTGTGTGGAGAGAACATTTAAGATCTACTCTCCCAACAAACTTCAAGTATACAGTACAGTATGGTTAACTATAGTCACCATGCTGTACGTCCTCAGAATTTATTCATCTTAAAACTGTAAGTCTGTACCCTTTGACCAACATCTCCCCATTTCCCCCACACCACACCCCCTGGCAACCACCATTCTACTCTCTGTTTTGATGAGTTTGGCTTTTTAAAAAATTTTTAATATTCCACATATAAGTGAGATCATACAGTATTTGTCTTTCTCTGACTTATTTCACTTAGCATAATACCCTCAAGTTCCATCCATATTGTCGCAAATGGCAGGATTTCCTTCTTTCTCATGGCTGAGTAATATTCCATTGTATATATACCACATCTTCTTAAGGAATGTTCCTAGATTTTGTCCCATTGGTGGACTTTACTTACATGGCCACACCTACTGCAAGGGAGGCTGGCAAGTGTACTTTGTACTCAGGGCAGCCCAAAATTCGTTTGCTATAAGAGAAGAGGAGTATTGATACTGGGGGACAACTTCAGGCTCTGTCACCGACAACGTACTCAATCTCTTTGCAGTCTTTTTCACTATTTGCTCTTTCCTTCTTTTACCCATTTTTAAATTAGGTTGTTTGTTTTCTTACTTTTGATTTTTAAGATTTCTTTGTATGTTTTGATAACAGTTCTTTATCAGATATATCTTTTGCAGATATTTTCTCCCAGTCTGTGGCTTGTCTTATTCTCTTGAGGTATGATTGATTTTACTAAGAAAAATAAATTCACTACAGCATTGAATTTAATAATAGTATAGTGTAATATAATATTTTAAGATCTAAAGTTAGCAGACAAAGCTCCTGTTGTTTTGTTGTATTGTGATAATAACTTTGTTTCTCAATAGAATAATAGTATTTAAATGAGAAGTGACAGAATTTTTACATGTATTTAGAAAGAAAAAATGTGGCTGACAAATAGTGGATGAACATGAACTCTAAGTAACATTTATAAATATTTTTGGAACACTTATTTGATAATATGATGGATATTTTAAATGTTTGACAACACGAGCATATTTTTAAAGTTGCCCCTTTGGATAAAGTATTCAAAAGGCCAGTGAAATATCACAGTCTGTGTGTCTCTAAACAGATAAATTAGAAAATGTTATAAGTTGTTTTAAAATTCTCATTGCTTTTATTGAATACTGCTTTATATCACAGCCCTGCCCCCAATGTTAGCTATTGGTTAGCAAGCATGAGCAATGGCAATTAGCAATTTTTAAAATTTGCTTTTTTATCATTTTGTAGGTAAGGATAATAATTCATTTTAGAGACATATTCTGCTTTTATAAAAGTTAACACATAAATGACTACTCCACAATTGTAAAATTCTTTTATTCCCTGTTAGGATAATCCAGCCTTTCAGAAAATGACAACTATGACCGTGGTAGATTTTGTGAGATGCTTGCCAATGCTAACCGCAGAAGCAGAACCGGGACCCTGGCTATCTGATGCTGCTCCAGCTCCAGCTCCCGGCTCCACTGCAGGTTCCCAGTTGTGGTCGCTGGACGTGCGGCTCTAATGAAGGACCTTTTGCTTCAGCCATCGGCCTCTCCAGGGGTGGCCTTAGCTGCTTTGCCCATCATGCCCCCCTGCAGGGACCCCACATCCAATCACTGGGCTTATAAAGGCCTGGCAATTTTGGCCCTACACTGGACAACTCTAACTGGCCATCCAAGCCACCACTGTTGGCAGAGACATTTTAGGATCTGTAAAGGACGTAGAGAGTCCACGTGGTCAGCGACAACGCCTCCTAGCGACCCTTTCTGGAACTGGTGTAGACCCGTCTTCTAATTTTAACTACCATGGATAGTGGGAGATGCTGAAAGAACCAGGTGCGAGAGAGGAAGAATGTGGAGCCTGTCCACAACTGCAGTAGAAATATGTAGAGTTCTCATAGACCTTTCCAAAAGAATTGCACTACAGGGAAAGAAAATAACATCTGTGGCAGACCATTGATTGTTCTCCAATATTTATTTCTCCCCTCTTGTGTAGTAGCACGGCTCCTATTTTTCATCTGGGCCCCTGACCACCCAGAGCAAGAAGTTACCTAGTTTAGACCAGAATGAGATCTGTACTCGTGACTTAATTACTATAAATTAGCTAACAAAATCTGCATAAAGATGTTTGTCTTATCTTGTAAGAGCCAGGATTTTAAGTTAGAACTATATTCTTATAATTATTATATTGTAAACCAATTTTTATTACAGTATGTTGAGATTATTATTTTAAAAATGCCTTCTCTTTTAATTAAAACCATTTTACTCAGTTTTTGATATGATCATTAGGCATTTTTTTTTTGCCTCTTTCTGTAAAATTGCTACTCCTCTTGCTTTCAGTTTATAGACAGGATCACTGAAATACTTAATTGTCTTTAAAAGTTTTAACTTGTAATTAAAAAAATCTTATTCCCTTCTCTCTTCTGGATTCTTCACTCCGATTTGCTGTGAGCAGTGATCTTCCAACCTGACAGCAGGTCGTCAGTGATGGGCCTGAGAAGGTGGAGGAAGTCCATTTGGGGAGATGAGGAAAGCCTAGGAAGAAGTGGAGACAGTGCCCATGGACCACTGTTTGCACGAGTTTTCTGGAAAGTCGATAACGAGAATTTCGTACGCCGATGAGAGAGGTTAGGTAGAGAGGCAGTTCCCGGCGCAATTTAACTCAACGACAAATGAGCCATCGTCATATTCAGGCCTGGTGCCGCGACCGACAAGGATGCTGAGCTGAAGTTCCCGGCACGTTAACAGCCCACGGGGTTGGTCAGGGTGACGTGGGCAAGATGATAGTCAGAAACACACAGGGACGGTACCATGTGCCACTGCAGCGTGAACACGTAAGAGCAAGAAGGGACACGTGCGCCCTGCTTGGCTGCACAGGACAGGGCTTCGTGGAGGACTGGCATTCGAGGAGGTCACTTACCGTGTCTTGCTGTACGTCAGGTCAAGGTCACGTCTTCGCAAGGAGGCCTGATGGGTACGCCACGGGGACAGATGCCGTTGTGTGCGCGCGCCCGCCTAGTCTCCACGTGGGACGGGATCTAGCGCAGAGGCGCACGGAGCGGGGACCGTCAGGACCGCATCCTTACCGCGAACGTCCCGTCCGGACAGCGGGCGCAGGCGGGGCCGTGAGGGACGCAGGCGCGGGTGCGCACGTGCGCGGCGGCGGGCTCGCGGGCGGGGCCTCGTCCTGCGGGTCCCGGCGCGGTGGCGGGCCGCCTCGGGGCTCGGGGCGGGGTGTGAGCGCGCGCAGCCCGGAGAGGCGCCTCGGACGGCAGGGGGCGCAGGCGGGCCGGCTCCTCGGGCGCGCAGACTCCCGGACGGCGGCTCCTCGGGGCGGCGGGCGCACCGGCCACTCCC
>NC_060269.1:1488560-1489228 GCF_021613505.1 Equus quagga | reverse complement strand
CGGCGCCCCGCCGCCCGCCCCCCGGGCCCCGCGCTCCGGGCCCCGCGCCGCGCCATGGCCGGGTACGGCACGGAGGAGCGCGGCCGGCCCGGCGAGCCCGGCTACCGCCTCTTCTTCAGTGAGTACGGGGCTCCGTCCCCGCGTCCGTCCCTCTGTCCGTCCTTCCGTCCCCGGGCCCGCCCCGCCGCCGCGCGGTCCAGCCTCGGGAGCCCGCGAGGGGACGGCGGCTGAGTGCCGGGGCGCGGGGAGGGGGGCGCCGTGCCGTGTCGTGCGGGGCCGCCCTGGGCCTCCCGGGTCCCCTCGCCCGCCGCCCGGTCGGCTCCCTGGGATAAGGCCCGCCCCCTCCCCCGGTCACTGGGGCCGCCCTGCGTGGTCGGAAGGCCCAGCGGCCCGTCACCTTGGCCCCGCCCGCAGGTGACCTGCGCCCTGTGCCCTCTGCTTGGCGCCCCGAGACCCAGAACGTCCGCGGGTGCGCCTCCCCGCCGCCATCCTCCCGGCCTCCTCCCTCCTCCGGGGACAGGCCCGCCCCCATCCTCCCGCCTCCATCCCCCGGGGACACCGGGCCAGTCCCCGTCTTCCCCGCCTCCTCCCGGGGACAGACCCGCCTCCTGACTCTGGGGACAGACCCGCCCCCATCCTCCCCGCCTCCTCCTGGGGCCAGACCCGCC